>NC_074706.1:8698655-8708655 GCF_029448725.1 Salvelinus fontinalis
ACACACATACACAAACCATGTCTCAATTGTCTCAATGCTTAAACATCCATATTTAACCTGTCTCCTTCCCTTCATCTACACTGATTGAAGTGGATTTAACTGGTGACATCAATAAGGGATCATAGCTTTCACCTGGATTCACCTGGTCAGTCTATGTCATGGAGTTCTTAATGTTTTGTACACTCAGTGTGTAGCGTTAAGCAAAAAAAAAAACACATTTTCATACACATCAAAAACCTATGAATACAACATCTAGGAACAGTCATTCTTTACACACACAATAAGGTGCCCATAAGCAATACTTTGTGACGCAAAAACAGGCATGTGAACAGTTGTTGCGTAAAGCGTTTTGGAAATGACCTCCGGACGCTGAATACTTTGACGTGACGTGACAAGAGCATGGGTTCTAGGGATGAGGACATGCCAAGCTGTAAAGACCTGAACCCTCTCCATGGTAACACATTATTGGTGTCACCGTTGCCCCCTATTGGTTGGTTGACCTGCAGGGTGCCACAGCTGACAACACTGATACCAAGGACACACATCTGATGACGAACCGCCAATATGTCGCCAGGGGAAGGCTGCCATTCACAAGCCTGGCAGTCAAGGCTTGGGTCATCGCTCAGACTGAGAGAAGCACGGGGTTTCAAAGCGGTACACATCTTGAATGACAACGGGGCCAACATCAACGGGCAAGTCACTGTACATAACAAAAATATTCAAAGGGCCGACCCTATAAAGAAACCCCCATCCTGCAAGCCAAAACCAAGATGAAGTGACAAGGTCTCAGACACACTGCACTTTGTACTGTCCCTTTAACCAGACCCTCCATGTCTACCACACCTGTACTCTACTGTCTCTCACCCTGTCTCCCTCCCTTCTCTCTCTCACCCTGTCTCCCTTCCTTCCTCAGACAGTCTGCACTTTCACGTTCATATTTAAGTGTTTTTTAGCAGGGCCCTGAACCTAACTGCCACTGAGGTTAAGTTGTATCTCTCAGAGTCAAGAGGGAAGGGATGTTTAAGTACTGAACAGAGAGAGCGAGAGGGAGGTAGAGAGGGGACAGAGAGAGAGAGACAGAGAGAGGGAGACAGAGGGAGGTAGAGAGGGGACAGAGAGAGAGAGACACAAAGAGAGAGAGAGACAGAGACAGAGAGAGGGAGACAGAGACAGAGAGAGAGGGTAAAAAAAAGGAAGTTTTCTCCTTTACCATTCCAGGGTGGCTGAAAGTACATAGCACTCAGCCCGGCCCTGTTCTGAGACCGAGACAGAGAGAGAGAAAACTGTCAGAGGTTGGCAAAAATAATATTTATCTAAAAGATTAAAATGTTACTCAACACTCTCGCCCCTCGACACACACACACACACACACACACACACACACACATCTTAGCATGACAGTAGTGCGTGTGTGTGATGTGTGCGTGTGTGTGATGTGTGTGTGTGTGAGTGTGTGCGCGTGTGTGTTTGAGTGTTTGAAACACAACAATATGGACGCCATGCATGCCCATCTTAGCATGACAGAACACCGGCTTCAAGTCACAGCCAAGCGGTTTAGTTTCCTACAATAAGCAAATGCAAAATCTAGAGAGATCTGAAATGATAAACCACTGTTATCTGTCGAGAAAACACCACAGACCGCTGCAAAACAGCATAGAAAACTGCAGCCTAGACTGTGAATGAATACAGTAATCCCTCGTTTATCGCGGGGGTTACGTTCCGAAAATGACCCGCGATAAGTGAAATCCGCGAAATAGAAAACTTTTTTTTTTTTTACAATTAGCAACTATTACATGTATACAAATACAGTGACTCACGTGTAGGCCGTTTCACTGCTCTTCAGACTGGGCCGCTGCATCCTGACTGCGCTCTGCAGTGTTCTCTTCTTCTGAAGCCCGCGGTGCAGGTGTGTTTGTTCGGGAGAAGAACATAGTGATAGGCAGCTGTTGTCGCTCTTTTTTCTTCTTTGCAAAAAGATCCTTGTACACCGACATGCCACCATGTTTTTTGAGTTTTTAGCGAATCAGAATGCAGAGCACAATGCACCAAAAAAAAAAAAAAAATGCATTATGAAAATCCGCGAAATAGCGAATCCGCGATAAGTGAACCGCGAAGTGGCGAGGGATCACTGTACACTATCTCTATGCATATGTGATAACATCTGTGGTTTATAAAGGCCGTGTTATAACGACAACCAATTAGATATAAACATATGGGTGAATTGCAAAGTTGAAATAGTATTTAGAGTAGAGCATTAAAACATGGCTGGTGCAAACAACATGCCCCATTGACTAGTACAGTGTGGGGCTTAGGGGTTGCTTATAGCATCCACACAGGGTAATCTAATCCTATCTAATTAGTGTTTTCTTTACATTATGCGAGAAGCAAAGCTAGTCAGATGTATACCTAATTAGTTTATCTTGGCAATATGGAGGCACAATGCACTCGGGAGGCCTCCCTCGCTCTGTCGAGTGTAGAGAGGGGAAGTGGGGAGAGCTGGAATACTTCATGTGAAAGCTGGGGAGCACATATGCATATTCAAACGGACATTTTGGGGAGAGATATTCTTTTAGTGCTCGGGACAGAGTGCAGTTAAAACACAGCCACTAATGCACAATGGCACGGAAGGATGAATGGACGGAGGGACGGACAGACGGACGCACACACACACAATCACTCATTTGAGTTGACTTTGCACGATGTTTTCACCTGATGGTGCAGGTGTTGCACCACCTTCCACTTCCTGGAACTGCTTCTCCAATGAGCTCCCGACTCATAGCACTGCAGTCAATGAGTCCAATAGAACTACCTACATTAAGTCCTGTTTGGGTTGGTTCCCAGAACGGGTTATATCAGGTCTTACTGGAAGTTACATAAACATCATCAGTGTCATATTTAGAGCCAATTCAGCAAGAATAATAATAATGGAAATATTTAATAAAACAACACTAAATCATGAATATTGTAATGATTACCGTTATTAATAGTAATGATCATAATAATCTTTAGGAAAATCATATTTGTAATACTGCTTAATCACTATATATTTGTATGCAATCTGGTACAACAATTATTTCGTTTTGAAATGACACACGATAGGAATTATATTTTATGATTTGATCAATTGGAAAATACATTTCTTAAATCACTTATAATAAAACAAATATTGCATCAATAAGATACATGCATTTTCAAGTATAGGGCATCTTTTATTTGAATCAAAATATAAATGGTAATGTTTATTGTATATTTTATAAAGAAGGAAACATGTTTTCTTATCAAAATATTGACAACATTTAATGATTTACAAGGTACTGATCACATTTATAATACAACAATTATACATTTCATTGTAATGTTTTGTTTTGTTTAATTCGAAATAATTCCCCTAATATTTTAATGATATCAATTTATACATAAATCACCTCTGTTTAAATATGCTATAATAATAATAATAATAATCATATGATAATAATCACCATGTAAATACAATACCAATGTTTACATTGGTATTATAATTTAGGGTTAACTTCTATGTACTTGCTGTCTAGTAATTCAGCACTTTAGTATGTGATGAAATAGCTACTGGCTCTGATTGCATTCCCTTATTTGGTCAGCTTTCTAGACCCCCCCCCCCCCCCCTCCTCCTCCCAATCCAACCATCCACCCCAATCTCTCCCATGTCTCTTTGACCGCTCACTAAAAGGCTGGGTTAGACTGAGCCATAAATCTTCAGTTCTCTCTCCCTCAACTCTCTCAACCCTTTGCCATGACATCAGCTGTTCATTAATATTAATGTGTGCTAATACACTGTAAGGTCAGCCTTCTCCCTGGTCGCGCCAGGCGCCGCCACTCCTGAGCCCCATTATGTGCTGAGGTATGGAGGTATTGTAGAGCGCTACGTCTCCAGTGGTATCGCTATGGCTGGGGCTGCGCTGGACATTGGCTGGGGCTGCGCTGGACATTGGCTGGGGCTGCGCTGGACATTGGCTGGGGCTGCGCTGGACATTGGCTGGGGCTGCGCTGGACATTGGCTGGGGCTGCGCTGGACATTGGCTGGGGCTGCGCTGGACATTGGCTGCGGCTGGGCTGGACATTGGCTGGGGCTGCGCTGGACATTGGCTGGGGCTGCGCTGGACATTGGCTGGGGCTGCGCTGGACATTGGCTGGGGCTGCACTGGACATTGGCTGCGGCTGGGCTGGACATTGGCTGGGGCTGGGGCTGCGCTGGACATTGGCTGGGGCTGGGCTGGACATTGGCTGGGGCTGGGCTGGACAGTGGATGGGGCTGGGGCTGCGCTGGACAGTGGATGGGGCTGTGGATTGGATCGGGGATGTGGCTGGGACTGGTGCTGGAGCAGGGGATGGGGCTGGTGCTGGAGCAGGGGATGGGGCTGGTGCTGGAGCAGGGGATGGGGCTGGTGCTGGAGCAGGGGATGGGGCTGGTGCTGGGAGTTGAGGGCTGGGGGTTGATGGTGATGCATTTGTGGAGAAATTTGCTCAACTGATAGCGGAGAGATTTACTTGTGTCTTGTGTCAGAGGTTGGAGCTTCAAATGAGACAACTGGTGTGAACAGTAAGAGCCTCCGGGAGTTTCAACTCTGCAGGGCGACTTACAATTGATTAGACTGCTGATGCAAAAAACACAGAGGAGGAGAGATAGATAGATAAATAGATAGATACTGTAGATACATAGATACTGTAGATAGACACTCCACACTTCCCTTTCCCACCTGACACGAAAGGAACACCTACAGTATGTGAAAATGCTGTTCATTGACAACAACTCAGCGTTCAACACCATAGTGCCCACAAAGCTCATCACTAAGCTAAGGACCCTGGGGCTAAACACCTCCCTCTGCAACTGGATCCTGGACTTCCTGACGGGCCACCCCCAGCTGGTAACGGTAGGCAACTACACATCCTACACGCTGATCCTTAACACGGGGGCCCCTCAGGGGTGGCTGCTTAGTCCCCTCCTGTACTCCCTGTTCACCCACGACTGCGTGGCCAAGCACGATCCCAACACCATCATTAAGTTTGCTGACGACACAACAGTGTTAGGCCTGCTCACCGACAACAATGAGACAGAGGTCAGAGACAACAACCTCTCCCTAAATGTGAGCAAGACAAAGGAGCTGGTCGTGGACTATAGGTAAAGGAGGGCCAAAAAGGCCCCCATTAACATCGACGGGACTGTAGTGGAGCGGGTCGAGAGTTTCAAGTTCCTTGGTGTCCACATCATCAATGATCTATCATGGTCCAAACACACCAAGAAAGTCTTGAAGAGAGCACGACAAAACCTTTTTCCCTCTCAGGAGACTGAAAAGATTTGTCCCCCGATCCTCAAAAAGTTCTACAGCTGCACCATCGAGAGCATCCTGCCTGGTATGACAACTACTCGGCATCTGACCGGAAGGCGGTACAGAGGGTAGTGTGTAAGCTTCCTGACATCCACAACCTATATAATAGGCGGTGTCAGAGGAAGGCCCCAAAAATTGTGAAAGACTCCAGTCACCCAAGTCATAGACTGTTTTCTCTACTATCGCACGGCAAGCGTTACCGGAGTGCCAAGACTAGGTCCAAAAGGCTCCTTAACAGTTTCTACCCCCAACTCATAAGACTGCTGAACAATTAATCAAATGTCCACCGGACTATTTACATTGACCCCCCTTTGTTTTTACACTGCTGCTACTCACTGTTTATAAATCTATGCATAGTCACTTTACCCCTACCTACATGTACAAATGACCTCGAATAACCTGTACCCTAGCACATTGACTCGGTACCGGTACCCCTTGTATTTAGCCTCGTAATTGTTATTTTATTGTGTTACTTTTTATTTTATTTTTACTCTAGTTATTTAGTAGATATTTTCTTAACTCTTGAACTGCATTGTTGGTTAAGGGCTTGTAAGTAAGCATTTCCCGGTAAGGTCTACACCTGTTGTATTTGACACGTGACAAATCAAATTTGATTTAATTTGATTTGAGATAGATACTGTAGATAGATAGATAGATAGATAGATAGATAGATAGATAGATAGATAGATAGAAAGAAGAGGTTTAAGGGCTGCTGGCTGGAGAAGAGAAGAAAAAAAGGAAGGTTGACCCTGAGAGAGAGAGAGAGAAAGAGAGAATGAAGAAAGAGAGAGAGCGAGAAGAGAGAGAGATAGAGAGAGCGAGAGAGAGATAGAGAGAGATAGAGAGATAGATAGAGAGAGATAGAGAGAGCGAAAGCTTCTTCTCTATAGATAGAGAGAGAGAGAGAGAGATAGAGAGAGCGAGAGAGATAGAGAGAGATAGAGAGAGATAGAGAGAGAGAGATAGAGAGAGAGATAGAGAGAGCAAAAGCTTCTCCAGAGGAGTTACTGGAATCCAGGAGAGCTGGTCTTCATTCAGCTGACTTGCCCTCCGCCACCCAACGCCATAATAGCTCTCTGTTAACCCACTGACTTCAATACTCTGACTGCGAGCAATGCTGACCTCGGAGACCCCCTACTTAACCTTCACAGGTCAGAGTGGCGACATCGAGACGTCGGCCCTCGCCGAGGTTAAAGTGGACGGAGATCATCGTATTTCCTTTTAACTGACTATAACACAACCACTGGTGACAAAGTCAAGACTGAGGTTTGACTTCATTCTATAGATAAATACTAGCCTGTGGAGTGTTTTGCCCTGATGTAAAGCACTTATCATCTTATGTGATTAATGCTCGGTCGCTGATCCATCTATCTCACAGAAAGAGGTTATCATGCTATCTCTTGTTAAAAGGTGAAAAGAGTGAGGGGGGAAAAACAACTATTCCTTCAGCAACGTCTCTCGATCTCCGTTCCATTTGCAGAACAAACATAAAGTACGTCCATCCAGTAGTAACTTTGAATCAATATTTCCTTTCACACACAACAACTTTTGAGATTTGTAGAGGATGAATAGAATAACTTTTGTCCCAAGGACATCTCAGTCATGGTTCACGTTTTCCTTTGATGACAGGAAATGAAATTGATTTCAGAGAGATGGGTTGATTAACTTTCCTAGGCAGACCATTGTGCGTATGAATGAGTCGATGGATCTGTCTGAAAAGGGTGCTGTAGCCTTCGTCCTTAATCCCGCGATCCCTCTCCAAGCTCATTGGAGGAGTTCCAGGAAGTGGGAGGTGAGGAATTGAGCTTTACAAGGACAGGACAAACACATTATTTTCAGCTTGTCCACTTTTCAGACAGAGGCACAAACACCTAACACTTCAGACGTCTCCCAAAATCACCCTACGTGCCTGTGTTGTGATCTTACTGCCTTGTCCAAGTGATTCAACATACTCCTGAATAGAGTCCAAAAGAGAGACGTGACCAGTTCTGGGGGAAATGAAAAAGACGGCTCACAAAATGACAAGGGGCAGCCGCTCAGCATTAACAGACAGCCTTAAGATATCGTAAAGACATAACCCAATGTCACACTGCTCCTTTTAAAAGTGCAGGCCCTGAGGTCAAACAGGAACAGAGACTGTCTGTATACGTTACATGGTCTCCATTCAGAGATGCCTGCCCACAACTTCGGGACAACTTGCCTCGGCTCGCATACAAGCCCTGCCTTCAGAAAGCGGTTTGACAAAGGTCAAGCTTTTCGCAAAGGCTTTGAACTCCACAGCAGACATACCTGAGTACAGTTGTGTTTTCATTTCTGTCAAAACAGTGAATGGAATTGTGTAGACATCTATATGGTGATTAGTACTACTATTAATCTCATTATAAAAATACCTTGAATTACTTGATACAGGAGCTTAGGCGCATTCATCCATCCAAAACTCACTGTACTAACTAACCTAGGATTATTGACACGGTAGTAGGTGAAGCTCGATCGTGACTTCTTTGACAATCATCTGTTGTTTGTGATGTGTTTGCGTCCCAAATGGCACCCTATTCCCCATGTAGTGCACTACCTTTGACCAAAAGCCCTTTGGGACACAAATGTAGTGTTTGATGTGGCAGGGTGCTGGGCGTTCCTCCAAAGATTTCCCGCCTGGTGCTGATGAGAGCGGACAGAGCTCAAACCAAAGCCTAGCTACACCTGACACGGTGGCTATCACAGCAGAGGGCTCACAGAGAAACCACACACAACCACACACATACAAATACACATACAAATACAAATACACACACACACATACAAATACACACACACACACACACACATACAAATACACACACACACACACACACACACACACACACACACACACACACACACACACACACACACACACACACACACACACACACACACACACACACACAGAAAGAGAGAGGTGTGTCCTTCTGGCAAGGTCTCACTAAAGCTGCCAGATTGTGGTGTCTTAGTTCTGAAGTGAAGTGTTCTGTTCAGTATCTGTGTTGACGGTTAAGAGCATCAATGTTCAAACCTAATAAAGATTTAACGAATGATGGTATTGATACATTGCCTGTCATCCTGAAATAAAGTCTTATACATTACATGTTATTTTCTGTCCGGTGTAGCTGGCTGGTATGACAGGAAACAAGTTCAAATTCAACTCTATGACAATGTTCTTGAACTATATATGCAAAGTGTCACTAGTTTGATTGGGTTAATTGGAATGAATGAAAGTAAATATAAAGTCCTATGACACAACAGCATCTGAGTTGAGGTAAAATAACCGTGTCTTCAGATGCTTCAGAATAGAGGCGGAACTAAAATAACTTTCTCCAGTGTACTGACGAATTTAATGAAATCAAATTAAACCTGAATTGAATGAAATTATACCGAATGACTATAAATGTCGATTAAGTCGTGATCAACACATATATATATATATATATATATATATTTTTTTTTTTAAATAAATATCGACTTTAAAAAAAATAAGTAGCTACAAAACGAAAGGTGTTTATTTACTGTCTTGACAAGCCTACAAATCAAATCAAATGTTATTTGTCACATGTGCCAAATACAACAGGTGTAGACGGTGAAATGCTCACTTACAAGCCCTTAACCAACAATGCAGTTAAGAAAATAGAGTTAAGAAAAGAGACTAATTCAAGTTCTAAAAAAGTAACACAATAAAATAACAATAACAAGGCTATATAAAGGCGGTACTGGTACCGAGTCAATGTGCGAGGGTACATGTTAGTCAAGGTAATTGAGGTAATATGTACATGCAGGTAGAGTTTAAGT
Organism: Salvelinus fontinalis; assembly: GCF_029448725.1. Lineage (NCBI taxonomy): Eukaryota > Metazoa > Chordata > Actinopteri > Salmoniformes > Salmonidae > Salvelinus > Salvelinus fontinalis. Next base: position 8,707,841 of record NC_074706.1, read on the forward strand.
GACTATGCATGGATAATACACAGCGGGAAGCAGCAGTGTAATAGAAACAATAATACAAAAATAAACAGTGAACAAACACACCAACAAAACTCCTCTAATTTGTACAACTTTTACTCAGCTCTCACTCATCATGTCTGGTGTGAGGGGACGAGGTGGTGGGTGGAGGTGATGGAGGTTAAGGGGGAGGTGATGATATGGTGTATGGGCGATAAGGCTCGGGGGGCTCAGCAGGGGTGGTGTGTGTGTGTGTGTGTGTGTGTGTTTGTGTGTGTGTGTGTGTGTGGATGGACACGTGTGGGGGCAGAATAGAACTTAGTTCACCTGTTAGACCACACGTTTCTATCTGGACACTTAGTCGCTACTCAGAGACTATCTCAGCCCTAACATAACTTCAGCTGCTATTCTAGAAGAGAGACACACATGAGACAGTCAGGCCTACATTAAGACAGTCAGACAGTCAGGCCTACATTAAAGCCTACTCCATCGAGTACAGAACAATCTGTGTGCTTCGGAAAACCAGGTGGACTGAGAAGTTGACATCAGAAAGTTGACCTCGGACATGGACACATGACGTTTACATGACAATCAAAAGCACACGCAATGTCTGCTCGCTCACAGAGGGACAGCAAGGCTTACTGCGAGGTGTTGATGTGTTGAACTGTCTGTTCAAGGAGTTGGCACACAGTGCGGACACTCATCGGTACCACACAATACATGCAACATGAGGTCTTTTCACAGTCCCCAGGTCCAGAACAGAAGCTGGGAAACACACAGTATTAAATAGTGTATTATGTATTCATTATTTATTGTATTAT